>NC_062997.1:7311768-7314981 GCF_023078275.1 Leguminivora glycinivorella | reverse complement strand
AAAAGTGGGTAAAAAATGAAAAAGTGGGTAAAAAAATGAAAAAGTGGGTAAAAAATGAAAAAGTGGGTAAAAAAATGAAAAAGTGGGTAAAAAATGAAAAAGTGGGTCAAAAATGAAAAAGTGGGTCAAAAATGAAAAGTGGGTCAAAAATGAAAAAGTGGGTCAAAAAACGAAAAAAAAAGTGAAAAATGAAAAATTGGGTCAAAAAAATGAAAAAGTGGGTCAAAAAAATGAAAAAGTGGGTCAAAAAAACGAAAGTGTGTCTAAAATGAAAAATTGTGTCAAAAATGAAAAAGTGGGTCAAAAATGAAAAAGTGATTCAAAAATGAAAAGTTCGGTGAAAAATGAAAAAGTGGGTCAAAAATGAAAAAGTGGTCAAAAAAATGAAAACGTGGGTGAAAAATGGAAAAGTTGGTCAAAAATGAAAAAGTGGGTCAAAAATGAAAAAGTGGTCAAAAACGAAAAAGTGTTCAAAATGAAAAATTGGGTCAAAAATGAAAAAGTGGGTCAAAAATGAAAAAGTGAGTCAAAAATGAAGTTCGGTGAAAAATTAAAAAGTGGGTCAAAAATGAGAAAGTGGTCAAAAATGAAAAAAGTGGGTGAAAAATGAAAAAGTGAGTCGAAAATGAAAAGGGTGAAAAAAATGTGAGTGAAAAATGAAAAAGTGGGTCAAAAATGGAAAAGTGGGTAAAAAATGAAAAAATGGGTCAAAAATGAAAAAGTGGGTGAAAAATGAGAAAGTGGGTCTAAAATGAAAAAGTGGGTCAAAAATGAAAAAGTGGGTTGGTTTGCTCACTGTCAACCTAACACGCTCCCCTCGCTTCGCTCGTCGTCGCACCTAAACGGACTCTGTCACATATAAGTTTTCTGAGTAGCATGGGTATTTTATCTAATGGGGGGAAAAAACATTTTTTTCAATTTCCAAATTGTTATTTTGACAGATTTCGATAAATCGATAGTCACATTATTTTTGAGCTAGCTCTTACCGTTTCCGAGATAATATGAAAAATGACATTTTTGCATAAAATCTGTTAAATAGCACTTTTTATGTCGTCTTGTACTAAGAATGTTACTAAAATCTTAATTTTCTACAAAAAATATTAAAATGGCATTTTGAGACAAAAATCTATCAAAGTGACAAAATTCCATGTCATTTGGCCAATAAATTAACAAACGGCACCTTGGACCAAAAGCTGTGAACTTGTGTCATATTCTAAAAATCTGTCAAATTCAGAATGTCATAGCTCAGGAACGGTTATAGTTAGAATAAAATTATTTTCACATTCCCACTTCTTATATGTTTCTGTATCAGACTGACATTATTTTTTTCATTTTTGAACAACTTTTTTTTCAAAATTGACATTTTGACAGATTTTGGCATATCGAAAAATACCTTTACAGATTTCGATAAACTCACACCCTTAGGGTGTGAAATGATCAAAAATCGCATTATTTTTGAGCTAGCTCTTACCGTTTCCGAGATAATACGAAAAATGTCATTTTTGCTTAAAATCTGATAAATTGCACTTTTAATATCGACTTATACTAAGCATGTTACTAAAATCATAATTTTCTACAAAAATGTTAAAATGTCATTTTGAGCTTAAAATCTGTCAAAGGAACAGTCTTGTGTAAAAACTGTTAAAATTCCATGTCATTTGGCCAATAAATTAGAAAACGACACTTAGGCCAAAAACTGTGAATTTGTAAAAATCTGTCAACTTCAAGACGTGATAGCTCAGAAACGGTTACAGATATCGGAAAATGGACTTCAGATTCGGACTGTCGGTGGTACTTTAGTACCACACGAGTTATATGTTTCCGTATCAAAATGACTTTTTTTTTTTAATTTTGGACTACTTTTTTTCAAAATAGACATTTTGACAGATTTTGACATATCAAAAATCACCTTTACAGATTTCGATAAACTCACACCCTACGGTGTGAAATGATCAAAAATCACATTATTTTTGAGCTAGCTCCTACCGTTTCCGAGATAATACGAAAAATGTCATTTTTGCTTAAAATCTGATAAATTGCACTTTTAATATCGACTTATACTAAGCATGTTACAGAAAATCATAATTTTTTACAAAAAATGTTAAAATGTCATTTTGAGCTTAAAATCTGTCAAAGTAACAGTCTTGTGTAAAAACTGTTAAAATTCCATGTTATTTGGCCAATAAATTAGAAAACGACACTTTGGCCAAAAACTGTGAATTTGTGTCATTTTGTAAAAATCTGTCAACTTCAAGACGCGATAGCTCAGAAACGGTTTGAGATATCTGAAAATGGACTTCAGATTTGGACTGTCGGTGGTACTTTAGTACCACACGAGTTATATGTTTCCGTATCAAAATGACTTTTTTTTTTTAATTTTGGACAACTTTTTTTTTCAAAATTGACATTTTGACAGATTTTGACATATCGAAAAATACCTTTACAGATTTCGATAAACTCACACCCTACGGGTGTGAAATGATCAAAAATCACATTATTTTTGAGCTAGCTCCTACCGTTTCCGAGATAATATGAAAAATGTCATTTTTGCATAAAATCTGTTAAATTGCACTTTTAATATCACCTTATATTAAGAATGTGACAAAAATCATAATTTTCTACAAAAAATGTAAAAATGTCATTTTATGCCAAGATTCTGTCAAAGTGACAGTCTTGTGTCAAAACTGTCAAAACTCCACGTCATTTGACCAATAAATTAGCAAGCGACACCTTAGGCCAAAAACTGTGAACTTGTGTCATTTTCTAAAAATCTATCAACTATAAGACGTCATAGGTCAGAACGGTTTGAGATATCTGAAAATGGACTTCAGATTTGGACTGTCGGTGGTACTTTAGTACCACACGAGTTATATGTTTCCGTATCAAAATGACATTTTTTTTTAATTTTTGGACAACTTTTTTTCAAAATTGACATTTTGATAGATTTTGACATATCGAAAAATACCTTTACAGATTTCGATAAACTCACACCCTTAGGTGTGAAATGATCAAAAATCGCATTATTTTTGAGCTAGCTCTTAACGTTTCCGAGATAATATAAAAAATGTCATTTTTGCATAAAATCTGTTAAATTTCACTTTTAATGCAGTCTTATACTAAGACAGTGACTAAAATCAAATTTTTTTGAACAAAATGTTAAAATATCATTTTGAGTTAATATCTGTCAGAATGACACTATGGGTTAAAAATGAC
>NC_062997.1:7301768-7304268 GCF_023078275.1 Leguminivora glycinivorella | reverse complement strand
AAAAAAACATTTTTTCAATTTCCAAATTGTTATTTTGACAGATTTCGATAAATCGATAGTCACATTATTTTTGAGCTAGCTCTTACCGTTTCCGAGATAATATGAAAAATGACATTTTTGCATAAAATCTGTTAAATAGCACTTTTTATGTCGTCTTGTACTAAGAATGTTACTAAAATCTTAATTTTCTACAAAAAATATTAAAATGGCATTTTGAGACAAAAATCTATCAAAGTGACAAAATTCCATGTCATTTGGCCAATAAATTAACAAACGGCACCTTGGACCAAAAGCTGTGAACTTGTGTCATATTCTAAAAATCTGTCAAATTCAGAATGTCATAGCTCAGGAACGGTTATAGTTAGAATAAAATTATTTTCACATTCCCACTTCTTATATGTTTCTGTATCAGACTGACATTATTTTTTTCATTTTTGAACAACTTTTTTTTCAAAATTGACATTTTGACAGATTTTGGCATATCGAAAAATACCTTTACAGATTTCGATAAACTCACACCCTTAGGGTGTGAAATGATCAAAAATCGCATTATTTTTGAGCTAGCTCTTACCGTTTCCGAGATAATACGAAAAATGTCATTTTTGCTTAAAATCTGATAAATTGCACTTTTAATATCGACTTATACTAAGCATGTTACTAAAATCATAATTTTCTACAAAAAATGTTAAAATGTCATTTTGAGCTTAAAATCTGTCAAAGGAACAGTCTTGTGTAAAAACTGTTAAAATTCCATGTCATTTGGCCAATAAATTAGAAAACGACACTTAGGCCAAAAACTGTGAATTTGTAAAAATCTGTCAACTTCAAGACGTGATAGCTCAGAAACGGTTACAGATATCGGAAAATGGACTTCAGATTCGGACTGTCGGTGGTACTTTAGTACCACACGAGTTATATGTTTCCGTATCAAAATGACTTTTTTTTTTTAATTTTGGACTACTTTTTTTTCAAAATAGACATTTTGACAGATTTTGACATATCAAAAATCACCTTTACAGATTTCGATAAACTCACACCCTACGGGTGTGAAATGATCAAAAATCACATTATTTTTGAGCTAGCTCCTACCGTTTCCGAGATAATACGAAAAATGTCATTTTTGCTTAAAATCTGATAAATTGCACTTTTAATATCGACTTATACTAAGCATGTTACAGAAAATCATAATTTTTTACAAAAAATGTTAAAATGTCATTTTGAGCTTAAAATCTGTCAAAGTAACAGTCTTGTGTAAAAACTGTTAAAATTCCATGTTATTTGGCCAATAAATTAGAAAACGACACTTTGGCCAAAAACTGTGAATTTGTGTCATTTTGTAAAAATCTGTCAACTTCAAGACGCGATAGCTCAGAAACGGTTTGAGATATCTGAAAATGGACTTCAGATTTGGACTGTCGGTGGTACTTTAGTACCACACGAGTTATATGTTTCCGTATCAAAATGACTTTTTTTTTTTAATTTTGGACAACTTTTTTTTCAAAATTGACATTTTGACAGATTTTGACATATCGAAAAATACCTTTACAGATTTCGATAAACTCACACCCTACGGGTGTGAAATGATCAAAAATCACATTATTTTTGAGCTAGCTCCTACCGTTTCCGAGATAATATGAAAAATGTCATTTTTGCATAAAATCTGTTAAATTGCACTTTTAATATCACCTTATATTAAGAATGTGACAAAAATCATAATTTTCTACAAAAAATGTAAAAATGTCATTTTATGCCAAGATTCTGTCAAAGTGACAGTCTTGTGTCAAAACTGTCAAAACTCCACGTCATTTGACCAATAAATTAGCAAGCGACACCTTAGGCCAAAAACTGTGAACTTGTGTCATTTTCTAAAAATCTATCAACTATAAGACGTCATAGGTCAGAAACGGTTTGAGATATCTGAAAATGGACTTCAGATTTGGACTGTCGGTGGTACTTTAGTACCACACGAGTTATATGTTTCCGTATCAAAATGACATTTTTTTTTAATTTTTGGACAACTTTTTTTTCAAAATTGACATTTTGATAGATTTTGACATATCGAAAAATACCTTTACAGATTTCGATAAACTCACACCCTTAGGGTGTGAAATGATCAAAAATCGCATTATTTTTGAGCTAGCTCTTAACGTTTCCGAGATAATATAAAAAATGTCATTTTTGCATAAAATCTGTTAAATTTCACTTTTAATGCAGTCTTATACTAAGACAGTGACTAAAATCAAATTTTTTTGAACAAAATGTTAAAATATCATTTTGAGTTAATATCTGTCAGAATGACACTATGGGTTAAAAATGACAAAGTGGGTCAAACTGTTAAATTAACATTTTCTGTCAAAACTGTCAAAATGACATGTTTGATCAAAACTGTCAAAATGATATTTTGAGAAACACTGTCAAAATGACATTTTAGTTCAAAACTGTCAAATTGACATTTTCTGTCAAAACTGTCAAAATGATGTTTTCTGTCAAAACTGTCAAA
>NC_062997.1:7294268-7296768 GCF_023078275.1 Leguminivora glycinivorella | reverse complement strand
AGCTTAAAATCTGTCAAAGGAACAGTCTTGTGTAAAAACTGTTAAAATTCCATGTCATTTGGCCAATAAATTAGAAAACGACACTTAGGCCAAAAAAACTGTGAATTTGTAAAAATCTGTCAACTTCAAGACGTGATAGCTCAGAAACGGTTACAGATATCGGAAAATGGACTTCAGATTCGGACTGTCGGTGGTACTTTAGTACCACACGAGTTATATGTTTCCGTATCAAAATGACTTTTTTTTTTTAATTTTGGACTACTTTTTTTTCAAAATAGACATTTTGACAGATTTTGACATATCAAAAATCACCTTTACAGATTTCGATAAACTCACACCCTACGGGTGTGAAATGATCAAAAATCACATTATTTTTGAGCTAGCTCCTACCGTTTCCGAGATAATACGAAAAATGTCATTTTTGCTTAAAATCTGATAAATTGCACTTTTAATATCGACTTATACTAAGCATGTTACAGAAAATCATAATTTTTTACAAAAAATGTTAAAATGTCATTTTGAGCTTAAAATCTGTCAAAGTAACAGTCTTGTGTAAAAACTGTTAAAATTCCATGTTATTTGGCCAATAAATTAGAAAACGACACTTTGGCCAAAAACTGTGAATTTGTGTCATTTTGTAAAAATCTGTCAACTTCAAGACGCGATAGCTCAGAAACGGTTTGAGATATCTGAAAATGGACTTCAGATTTGGACTGTCGGTGGTACTTTAGTACCACACGAGTTATATGTTTCCGTATCAAAATGACTTTTTTTTTTTAATTTTGGACAACTTTTTTTTCAAAATTGACATTTTGACAGATTTTGACATATCGAAAAATACCTTTACAGATTTCGATAAACTCACACCCTACGGGTGTGAAATGATCAAAAATCACATTATTTTTGAGCTAGCTCCTACCGTTTCCGAGATAATATGAAAAATGTCATTTTTGCATAAAATCTGTTAAATTGCACTTTTAATATCACCTTATATTAAGAATGTGACAAAAATCATAATTTTCTACAAAAAATGTAAAAATGTCATTTTATGCCAAGATTCTGTCAAAGTGACAGTCTTGTGTCAAAACTGTCAAAACTCCACGTCATTTGACCAATAAATTAGCAAGCGACACCTTAGGCCAAAAACTGTGAACTTGTGTCATTTTCTAAAAATCTATCAACTATAAGACGTCATAGGTCAGAAACGGTTTGAGATATCTGAAAATGGACTTCAGATTTGGACTGTCGGTGGTACTTTAGTACCACACGAGTTATATGTTTCCGTATCAAAATGACATTTTTTTTTAATTTTTGGACAACTTTTTTTCAAAATTGACATTTTGATAGATTTTGACATATCGAAAAATACCTTTACAGATTTCGATAAACTCACACCCTTAGGGTGTGAAATGATCAAAAATCGCATTATTTTTGAGCTAGCTCTTAACGTTTCCGAGATAATATAAAAAATGTCATTTTTGCATAAAATCTGTTAAATTTCACTTTTAATGCAGTCTTATACTAAGACAGTGACTAAAATCAAATTTTTTTGAACAAAATGTTAAAATATCATTTTGAGTTAATATCTGTCAGAATGACACTATGGGTTAAAAATGACAAAGTGGGTCAAACTGTTAAATTAACATTTTCTGTCAAAACTGTCAAAATGACATGTTTGATCAAAACTGTCAAAATGATATTTTGAGAAACACTGTCAAAATGACATTTTAGTTCAAAACTGTCAAATTGACATTTTCTGTCAAAACTGTCAAAATGATGTTTTCTGTCAAAACTGTCAAATTGACATTTTCTGTCAAAACTGTCAAAATGTCGTTTGGTCAAAACTGTCAAAATGATGTTTTCTGTCAAAACTGTCAAATTGACATTTTCTGTCAAAACTGTCAAAATGACGTTTGGTCAAAACTGTCAAATTGACATTTTCTGTCAAAACTGTCAAAATGATGTTTTCTGTCAAAACTGTCAAATTGACATTTTCTGTCAAAACTGTCAAAATGATGTTTTTTGTCAAAACTGTCAAATTGACATTTTCTGTCAAAACTGTCAAAATGATGTTTTCTGTCAAAACTGTCAAATTGACATTTTCTGTCAAAACTGTCAAAATGACGTTTGGTCAAAACTGTCAAATTGACATTTTCTGTCAAAACTGTCAAAATGATGTTTTCTGTCTAAACTATCAAATTGACATTTTCCGTAAAAACTGTCAAAATTACATGTTTGCTCAAAACTGTCAAATTGACATTTTCTGTCAAAACTGTCAAAATGATGTTTTCTGTCAAAACTGTCAAAATGATGTTTTCTGTGAAAACTGTCAAATTGACTTTTTCTGTCAAAACTGTCAAAATCTGTCAATTATCATTAAGATAAATAATATTATGAAAAGAAATGACATCATTTATAACCAAAACCAAACATGACAAAAATCTGTCAAATTTGACAGTTTGACAGATACTGTCAACAACAATTATAACATATTAATTTT